>NW_020897693.1:18393822-18437213 GCF_003984885.1 Neopelma chrysocephalum
GAAATCAATATGGAGATTCATACACCAGGATTTTCACTAGAAAAACAAAGTCACTTCATAAGATTCTACAAGCTACGTTTCAGTAATGCCTCACCTAAAGGAAGAGGTAGTAGGAGACAATCTCTATACAAAATCTGTGTGCCTCAGTGCAATTTCTACATTAACAAGAATTAATCTTCCTACGTAACCTGTGTAACACTCACTGACATCTGAGGACATAAGACTATCACTTCTTTTTAAATGCAGATACACATTTCTAGAGTAGAGTCCTGTATATTTTACGTGGCCATACAAGAAAAATCCAACACATTTCTGAAACAGACAAAAAAAAATCTTTCATTCAAGCTTGTTCACTCTCCTCCTTCTTCTTTTTGTTGTGGTGCAGTTTTTCAAAGTTTTTTTCCCCCATGGATTTTTTTTGGTGTGGTTTTACTCATAACAAAAGGTAAGGTAGTCCTTAGTACACTAAACCTTCCTATGTCAACATATTATTGTCAAAGTGATTGAAAGAGTCATGGTTCAGAAATACATCAAAAATATAATGTTAGTGATACATGAATGCATTGCCACCTTACTTAGTTTAGTTAGGGCAATTGTAAAACGCTTCCTGCATTTATCTCCATGCAAAGTTAGCCTTTCAAACATTGCGAGATGCCCAAAATTACTTCTCAACACAATATTCCAGAGTGGCAGAGATCGACTGAAACTAAACCAAACAATTATACTTGAAATGGAATGAATTAGCTTCTTAATGAGTGTGCAAGAACCATCCTCCAAATTACTTTTTTAATGATTTAGACGTGTCTGTACTCAGGAAAACTGCCTGTATAGAAAGAAAACACTGACCCCCACCCCCAGCTGCTGCATAAACATACACTCCTATTTCTATCATTCGCTCCATTAACTTCCCAAAATTCATCACAGGTCAAACAACAACACAAGGTTATAGTTTCTGAGAACATATGTGCTCTTTCTGCTGTTTCAGGTCTTCTACACTGCTGCCAAAAGTTTCTAACAAGCATAAAATTAAGTCTTTGTATTTCTAGGAACAAAATCCCATGTCTACACTTAATCAAGCCAAAACAGGTAACTTCTATTCATGAGAATACTGCCAGATATGATCTCTCCTCACCTTTCCCCTCCCCTTCATATGTAGCCTTCTAAGCCCCTCTCCTCCCTTCCTGCTTGAAGAATTCAACATATTCTTCATCTGTGATGCATATTTAGGTACAAAGAGTGACATATCAAAGGAATCTGAAGGCGAAGTGGGTTTCACAGTTTAGTCGCAGAATAACCTCTTGTT
Source organism: Neopelma chrysocephalum (assembly GCF_003984885.1). Classification (NCBI taxonomy): domain Eukaryota; kingdom Metazoa; phylum Chordata; class Aves; order Passeriformes; family Pipridae; genus Neopelma; species Neopelma chrysocephalum. Next base: position 18,395,126 of record NW_020897693.1, read on the forward strand.
CTCAAACCAGGTAGTATGTTGTAACTGGGAGGTGATATTTGACTTTGAGCAGTTCAGTTGGATTCCTGGCCCCTAGAGTTGTTGGCACAGATGAATTCATATTGAGCAGCTGCATGTAGGCAATAAACACAACGTCCTACTTGCCATCTGCTCATCTCCAGATGTGAAAGCATAACTGCACATCATTTGATGATGCCTACAGGAGTACCTTCAATAGTGACTAAAGAATACAATATCTGGATGATCTGGTAATAATAGTACATTTTGTCCAGCTTTGTCAACATTCAACAACATGGAATACAATAGCCATAGGCTTATGAAGGTCTCTTGTGTCAGTCCAGGAAACTTCAGCTAAATTAATTTCAAAATTCACTTACTAGATGATGGACAACCCCAAGCAGTACCACTTCACATGCAAAAGACTTAGAAAAATGCCAACTTGAGTAATCCTTATATATTGCAATTTGGTGTTTCCTTTTTGGAGCATAAGCTGGCAAAACGAGAGAAAACAAACATCCTTTCCAAAAAAGCATTGCTCCTCTGCCCACTTCGGCCATCAGAGTTCACCAAACAATCACCTCATTCTGTTCATATCATACCTAAATCTCCCCCTTGGATTACTGGGGAATAATTTACTTAACAATCTCTTCTATAATGTTACTGCTTTTGGTATTAGGAGAGAAAGTGAAATCTCTGTATCTCAGAACAACTCCTGTTGGGTGTATCGTACAACTTTCCTTTTCAGTACACGTTCCAGTCACTTCCCCTATGAAAAAAACCACTATTGAATGCAGTAGCAAAAGGATATCCTCACAACAATTCTACCAAACCAAAAGAAAGTAATAGATCATTCTTTTCCTAAGACACAACTCTAACAAGATTGAAAACACAACAGAAAATACATAATTTACAACTTCACTTGGACTTACCCGTGGACTGGCTATGCACAGGAAGGACGGCAGCTCAGTCACCTGGCAGCATCGTACACATGAGGTAGCTGATTTCCTTCTATATATGACATGGTCTGAATAGCCAGTAACTGCTTTACAGTGGCTGCTGAACACAAGGCTCTGAAACGAAATTAAAATAAGGAAGTTACAGGATCTATAAAGAAATACTGCACTTAAACTTTGTACCCACCCATGAGAAAGACAAAGGACATTCACTATATATTTCTCTTTAAAAAAAGAAAACTCTATACATCTTCTGCAATGACAATGTATAGGATTTTTGTGTAATTGTCAGAACACCCAAATCCTGAAATGGTTGAAATCAGAATAGCTCATATCAATACTTGCCTTTATGCTCAGCTAGAACAAGAAACAAGTTTTTCCTTCTTTGAACCTTTGGACCTTAGCTTTTCTAATGAAGGAAGTACAGGAATATTCTAGTAGGTCTGACCCTCAAGCTGTTTTCTAGCTACTCATTTATCTGCTCTGAATCAAAACGAAATTTCGCAGAGAAAAAAAAAAAAGAATCTAAATGTGGCTGGACTGGTACATTTAGACTTAAATCTTTTCCAACCTTTTCTTTCTTTCTTTCCTGTGCAAAAGGGCTCTAAATTTTATATTGAAGACTTTCAAGGTGCTAACATGGTTACTCACACACATGAACACAACCATGTGTAGAACCTGGAATTTGCCACAATTGTATCAGTGTCCTTTTGATACAGAAAAATATACTGACTCAGAAGTGGGGACACTCAGATGACAGTGCAGTTTAAAGAGAGCTCTTTGAAGATGCTCAACTGTACACACCAAAATAACAAAAAATTAGATTTTCTTTGCTTGTGTCAATTATTTTTCCTTTTTTTTGTAAATATTTGCATCAATGAAATAAATTGCTTATAGATTAAGCCATTTTTGCCACTTAGTTTTTATTCTGCCGCTTCCTATATTCATAGAGGCCAACAGTTATAAATTGTTGCATTTAATTGTTTCCTATTAAGACCTTAAACCATCTTGTTTGGGAGCTGCTTTATGCTGATGACACCGCCCTTGTTGCCCACACAGAAGCAGCTCTGCAGCGTTTAACATCCTGCTTTGCAGACGCTGCTGAGCTTTTTGGGCTGGAAGTCAGCTTTAAAAAGACAGAAATTCTCTATCAACCTGCACCTCAGGAAGTCTTCCATCATCCCCATATCACCATTGGCGAATCAGAGCTCAAATCACTCCAGCAGTTTAGTTACCTAGGCAGCCTCATCTCCTTGGATGGTAAGATTGATGGAGAGAGAGACAACAGGTTAGCAAAGGCATATAGTGCCTTTGGAAAACTCCATAAAAGAGTCTGGTGAATAAACACTTAAAGAAAAGTACCAAGATCAGTGTTTACAGAGCCATACTGCTGTCTATTCTTTTATATGGTTCCGAATCATGGGTCATCTACCGCCACCACCTGCGACTCTTAGAACGCTTCCATCAACACTGTCTCTGTACAATCCTAAACATCCACTGGTCAGATTATGTGACCAATACATCTGTTCTAGAACAAGCAGCAGTCACAAGTATTGAGGCCACGTTGCTGAGAACACAGCTGCGTTGGCCAGGACACGTCTCAAGGATGAAGGACCACCGCCTCCCTAAGATCTTGCTTTATGGTGAACTTGGCACTGGCTGCTGCAAGAGAGGAGCCCCAAAGAGAAGATACAAGGACTCCCTGAAACAACATCTCAGCCTCGGGCATATTGATCAACAGAACTGGTCTACTCTGGCCTCCAATCGGGAGGTCTGGAAACACACTATCTATAACAGTGCTGATGCTTTTGAGAAAGCATGCAGGATCACTCTTGAGGAGAAAAGACAATGCAGAAAGAATTGTGTCTTGCAGAATATACCACCTAGGGAGTCCTTTTGCTGTGCCTTTTGCAACCGGATGTGCCTGTCTCATATTGGCCTTTTTAGCCACCAGAGTGCTTGTAACAAACGTGGGTAGAGCCCTTCCCAAATCTTCGTTCGTGAAGCCCAGCCATGATAATTGTTTCCTACAGTATGCAGACCATTATTCTGCATACAATAGGTAACAAGCAATAATTTTAGATGCATTAAGCATCCACTGCCATAGGATCACAGGATGTGCCCTCCTGGAAATTCTAGCAGTTCACTCAAGTAAAGAGTCAACAGGATCTAAAGCTTTGGCTTTGTTCTGCCCCAGTTCCTAATGAACCAAAATTAATTGCATGCTACTTTTACTTTACAGAGCCTCCCAATATCCTAAAATCCCAGTGTTTGAAGTTCTAAACATCTGGGTACATGATAGAGGCAGAGTCCTTGTATACCATGTCATACCCTGAATATACACATTTCTACACACGTCAAAAAATGCTAGAAAACATCCACAGTAGGAGTCTACTATGGATAAGGCATTCTGGGCCCTTTTTATTTCCAGATGTAGATTCACTGGGCAAGATGCAGATGGCTAGCACGTATCATTTGGAACCTGCTGACAAGTGAGAAAAATAGTCTTACTGTACATACATGCTAGAGTCAAGCCTAGCACATAAGTGTGTCCTTCAGCTGCTTCCAGTGTGACTCATGGTCTGGAGCTGGCACAAATCAAGTTCATACTCATCGAACATCTGCTCCTCTATATAAAAGGTGAGAGCAGAAAGAGCTGACAACAGCCTTTCACTGCTACTCAGCAGTGCTAAAAAGCACAGGTTGAAGCTTGGGCCACACTGGATAATGTGAAGTGATCCCAAAAACAGACCCAAAACCAGGCTCTTACTTAGCTGGCAATTCTTTATCAGTAACACTGGCTTGAGCAACAACTGCTTCACATGTTTATTCCTATCCCTCCAGAGTCCCTTCTTGTTGGCCTAGCTGTCTGTACTCATTAACATGCTGATCAAGATGAAAACAAACCACTGCGTCTCCACTCCAAGTGAGTTTTGTGATGTGTTTCATCACCTGGTAGAACAGGCAGTGTGCTGAAACAACAGAGTGGGAATCACAAGGCTGGAGTATGTGGCTGTGGACAACAGATGTGAAGTCTGGCTTACTCATGTGAGGACCAGAAACAGTGGCAACAAATCACCACAACTGCTGCTGAAAAGGACAAGTCCTTCCTCATGGTATATTTGTGCTACTTCTTGTGCTAGTTTTGTCTCCTGTCACACATCTCCAGAAGTCTATTTAGCTATGCATATAATAAAATAAATTCAACAGACATGAAAATACAAAGTTTACTGCAGTTGGCTCATACGAGGATGTAATAGTGCATGCTCACATCAGCACAAGCAGGATTCAGTAGCTGGGAGTACAGAAATGACAGCAAGAGTCCGAGGGGAAGGCTGACACAGCAACAGCAGGCTACCAGACAGACTCAGAACAACTGCTTTAGCTCAAAGTCCCTCTCTCCCCCACCCCTGGACCACACACCAGGGTACAGGTGATTTATGAAGAGGAATCAGCATTGCATGCAGTCACAAGAGCTTTCCAGTAAATCTAACGACAGCAAGCACTGGCATAGTGATTGTGACCCTTGTCACTAGAGGGGTTTGGTAACTTATTTCCTGGAAAGTGAGAATACAAGAAATGGACAGAGAGGAAGTTAACAAACTGTAATTCCAAACCTATGCAAGTTTGTTACTTAATTCTCTTTTGGAAGACAATATCAAAGACCCATCAAAGATGGCTTTGGCTCAATTGAAGTACCCAGGAAGAAACATAAAGGAAAACTTCCAAGAAGGTATCCAAAATATGAGAAAAATACTTGTACCTAGGCAATTATCTGGCTTTGAGCATCAGATTCCTGTATACAAATTATGAGCAGGTCACATAAGAAACATGCCTCTGAATTTCAACATATGCACCTGCTAAGTATTCATGAATAGAGCAGTCACCAGATATAACAGGGACAGTGGAAACCAGCTTCCCATCAGTCATACATGGAAAAGACTGGGTAAGGTTACAGAACTGAACACAGCCACAGCTCTGAAATGGATCATATACCTTACCACAATAAAGCCAAGAACTAAAGAGGAGGATTATTAAAAAACAAGAATGTAAACACCTACTACAACTACGCAATCCTAAGAAACTGTTGAAAGAGGCTCTCATATATTGCAAACATAAATGTGGGGCATGCTACCAGCATCTTAAGCCCATTAACATTCCTAATTTCTTAATAGAAATTAGGAAAGCAAAGGAGAGACAAGTTCACCTGAACAGAGCAGATTTTATATTGATTTAAGGTACACAAGTTAATACACATGGTATGGAGGTGCTGAGCAACGGGAATGAAGATTCCTCACAATGAGAGGGATTTCTGTGTTTACATGAAGAAATTCATACTATCTTTAGACAGATGTTACCTCAATTTCAGAAATATCCATTAAAAATAAGTGTGGGGGTTTTTCTACTTAGTTTGTCTCTTACATCGGAAATGCTGATCTGAGCGGTTAAGAAAAGCCTTTCCAGACTTATACCATTTCCTTTTTCCTCTTTTCTCACCCTTCTCAATCCCTACATGTTACTATCTTATGAAGCCTTAGAGGAAGCCTCAGGGAGTTTTATATCAAAAGTTTCTTAAACTAAGAAGAGTTAGTTCATACTAACTTTAAAAGAGTTAGTTCATTTTCACTCATGATAATGTGTGGTACTAGAAGACAGGCATGTTAAGGGCAGTTTGTTTTTCAACTCTCCGTTTGGTTTTGTGCTATCTATCCCCCCATTTTTTTAAGGTGTTCTAAACATAAGCTGTACAAACAAAAGTCTGCAAACATAGCTTATTTTGAAGTGACTTCAGGTGGCAATCTGTCTAACATGCAGGTTAGAAAACAGCTCTAAAGAAACTGTCATAACTGTACAGCTACACTTCCTTTAGATTTAGTGGGGTTATCACAAATGCACATTATTGCACACACTGATGAACTCTGCTCCTCAGCTGGCTGTTTTCTGTGTAGAATGTATTACAACAGTGATTAGTTACACACAGTCACAGCATTGGGACTCCTTGAGACACAAGTAATGACATCTTCAAAGAACAGAAATTATTTGGAGAAACCAAATTCATGTTTAAATCTTGCCAGGCTGTGGTATAGGAGGGTTTGTAGCCTATCCAAATGCTTTACATTTACTTGTTAATATTAAAACCTACACATGCATATTCCACGTCTTGTATTTAGTATCTGTAATCTTAATCCATTTTCTGTCCTTTAGAAAATTTAATGACTTTTATTTTGATATTTATACACACTAACCCAAAGGCTATGTAAGTATCTAGACTGCCTTTCTACATATGTAAAAATGAATGCTATCTTCTGTAAGTGCAAACAATTTCTACCATCTTCTACTTATTTACTGTTAGGCTGCCACACTTATGACATCACCCAAATTTTCCTTAACCACACCAATGAGAGGACAGAGCTACAGTATATCTCAGAAGTAAGCATCACACATTCACTACAGAAACAGCTGAATGTAATCTCAAAAGAACTAACTGAAAGCAAATCCACATAGCATAGACATTTTATGAAGCTACATATGGAAACAGAGAATTGAAACACCAGCACAGCCAGAGTTAACTGGCATACATACTCAGTTGGCTTGCTCTTTGTTTGATAACTAGGAGGACTCATTTTGTTGGCTTTGCTGTTAACGCTGCAAAACATGACACCAAGTCCAAGGTTGCTTTCCTACTGCTTATGCGTCTTCGATTTCAACTTCCTTTGCACAATATTCAATTGAATTCTGGCTATCTCCTTTCCCCTTCCACACTCATGAGCAGAAGCAATATTCCCTAGAGAAATTTGGCACGATCTCACTGTCTCAGAAAAGATTTTTTTACTGCATATCTGTTAACTGCCCTAGATGCTTTCCTGACTCTATGCTAGCACTTTTGTGAACTTACTTCCCAGTGAACTGAATCAATGGAGCTATCACCTAACTCAAGAAATCAACTGCAATTTAGTCATAAAAAGACAAAATCATCACACATATCCCAGGCAAGAGATTAGCAAAAATGATCTTGCATTACACAGTAAGTTGAATACATTTGGAGTCTACCAGACAGCAACAGAAGCAAATTTTAAAGTAGAAATACACCACTACGGTGCTTGTCCACCAACTCTAAAGCGCTGCCAGTCTCCTCTATTTTTCCCAGTTGCTGCAATCATGTGCTGAGTTTGACAAGAAAAGAGTAGTTTCAGTCAGAAAATGAGCACCCTACACATAGAAAAACACTACAAAACTTAAGGCTTATATGTGGAATTCATCCCTGACAAATCACGAGTCTAGTTCTGTTGCTCCAGTAATATATTTAAGTCTTCTAATTCAACTGATTTATTTATTATAGCAAGTTTTGAAACGTATCACCACATGGTAGGGAGACAGCAGTTAAACTATTTTTCTGTTCAGCACTCCAAAGTCTATTAACTATATCTAATAAAGCGGACAAAAAAGTCATCGTTTTTCCAAGTTTGTTTTCCCTGTTTTATAAGGATAGAAAGGTTTTCATCATTTCTCACTCGTGAGGATTTGCTACTGTCTCTAAACCATGGAAATTTTGCTTACCTGCAGCAAAGTGCAGCTGTGCAAGTTAGGGAAAGACAGTGGAAAATTTACATCAAGTAAGAAATCCCTGTTCCTCAGAAAACATGACCCCTGCTCTTTCTCCTCTTCTGTCTCCATCCAGGAGCGCATGTGATGGAGCCTGTACGATGCTTTCAGAGACAGGAAAAGAGCTAACCATCTGAAACAAAACACAGGAGATGCATTCACCGCTTTGTGAAAGAAAGGCTTGAGTATATTTACAACATAACTCTATTTGACAGAAATGGGTTCTTTTCAGAATTTCAGGCTTACAGTGTCCTTACTTAGAGAGAGTAATTTTTGCTAGACATCTTCCAATTATATTACTCTTAATTTTTTCTAAGGCGGTTTAACTGAATCCAAGGGATTAAATCAGGATACACTTTGAAGCACTTCATCTGAAAGGGTCAAGCCCAAGTTAGCCACTACTATTTAAAATTGCACTATGGTTTCTCTGTAAATTGCTCCATATACAAATTATTCACTACTTTATCTTAAAGACCATTTAGATACATCAAGAGAAATCTGTATTGTTATTGAAATGCAGTCAAGAAACAGTAATCCAAAACAACCAGAACAATAAAAGAATATTACACTTACAAAGCTCTAAGCAAAACATCTCTATTTATTAATAAAGACTAGCTTTTAATCTCAAATTTCTTACAGTCATTACCTAACAGAGTCCATTACAGAGTACACTATAACTTAAACAGATCACCTCCCCTTTCAAGATAAAACAGTTAATGACGCTATAAACCCATAGTTTAAGCCTACACCTCAGAATTCCATTCTGTAGTAAAAATGAGATGTGGGAAGTAGACAATATGGCTCAGAGCTGAAGAACAACTATAACAACACAAGCTTATTCCACTTGTGTTTAAAATGTACACTCAAGTGCAACTGGTAAGCACTGCAATAAACTGGCCTTCAGAAGTCTGGATTTTGCACTTGGTAACGCCAGCAACTTACAGTGTGATCCTAAGCAAAGTCTCCCATTGCCCTTTGACCATCTTGTGTATTTACAATGTCAAATCTTTGTTAATACAGGTTTCCTTTTGACAGATGCATAAAAATTGCATTGCATAAAGGTGCCCGATACCCAGAGGAATACTTTAAAAGTTGCTCTAGTATTAGATATTGATAGACAAATGATAATATTAGGAGACAGAGAAAATGCAGGTTTACAGAGAGATGCCTCTGACATCACTTGTATTATTTGTAATTACAAAAAGAGGAGAAAAAAAAGACAGGGGGGTGAGAAGTTGTCCTCACCTGGCTAAATGTCCCTGATTCATAAGATTTGCCATTTCTGCTGGAGAGACATCAATAAACCGGAGGAAAGAAAAACAGCTTTCTTCATTAATGCCTGCATCACAAAAATACTGAAGTTAGGCAAACACATTTCACAGACACTCATAGCTGAAAACAATAAACTTACTTCATCAATTCAAGATGCACATTTTCTGACACATGACAAACCTAGGTGCATAAACAGGTAATCCTAATTTAATCTCCATCTTTTAGAAATACTGAAATTCAATTCACCTGACTCCACATTCCAGTTCATTTTCCAGTTTGGGTAAGAGAAGGGCATTTACCAAAAAAGAGAAATGTGTTCTAGACCCAACTGCAGCCAGTAAGGACATATGTTTCACTTGCTAAGAATCAACAGGCAGCATGCATGTTTGCAAATTTGAACGTGTATCTGCCCGACAGCTGACCAGAACATGTGTACCTCAGGATGTCTGCCTCACATGCTTCCTCTCATCCATCCAGTCAAATGCATCGCAAGGAGATGCAGGAATTGGTAGAGGAAAGCTTTTCAGCCCCACCCACGTGCACTGCATAGCCCCAATACCATTCACATATTTTAATTTTTTTAACGTCTATACAAAAATTATATTCCCAAGATTATTTTCCTTTCATGGTATGCCAAAAAGGGTCTCCAAGAAAAAGTCTATTATAAATACCAAAACAAACAGAAACCAGAATAATCAGCAAGAAATACAGAAGTTAGAAAGTTACAGACAAGTAGACTCCCGTAGCTGCATCTGGTTCTTCTTACTTGTAAAGGAGTTTGCACAGCTGAATAGGTCCATGCTAACAGATTTCAGCATAGCAATGCAGCTGATATCTCTCTTGGTTTTTACTCTTTTTACTCCTGAAGTTTTTCACATCCCAGCAGCCTGAGTGATCTAATTGGCTCTTTTAGCAAAAATATTCAATTATCCATAATAATAAATTGTATCTGTCAATATGAGCAGCTCATGTGGGATTTTTTCTCTTTGACAGATCCTGGGTCACTTGCATCTCATCTACTTTTTAGTTGAAAGAGAAGTTGGCCATTTATGGTATAACACAGAATGTACTGAAATGAATCCAAGATTTTTCAAAATTGAATCTGTGAAAAATTCACAGCACTAATCTCTTGAAGAAAGTTAAAACAAGACAGACTGAATTGAACAAGATACTACAGTAGGATTAAGCAGTAACTAAATGACAAGTTGTCCACAGATTATTTTTTCAGCTGTTTTCCATCCCTTCCTCAGCGAGGAACTATATGTACAAGCACAAAAGCTAGCAAAATTATAACAAGTTCTGATTAGATTATCTCAGAGGACTAACTAACCTGGTCTCTCAGTCCCTCTCCCTGAATAAGACATATTACAACATTACAAGCCAGTGCGCAACCCAACTTGCTTCCTGGGACTGTAAACCTACCCTTCCTATGGAAGAGAGACTGCTGTATGTGGTCTGGTGCAAATGGCGAAAGTAAAACCCGTAACCACCTGAAAATGAAAGAAACAAAACCAAACAAAATCACTGAGAAGGCGTTAATGCATAAAATGTTCAATCACACAATCAGCAGAAGATACAGAGTAACCATTTACTTCTTCACTGTAGGTATTTTAGCACTCTGAATGCCTGGAATTGCATGGCCGTAGAGAAAAGTATCATCAGTCTACATGCACTGCTGCTTATTTGACACTGAGACACACCATTGTTCTGGAACTGCATTATATGTTTTAGAACAGCTAGCCTGATCTTCATATGTATATTTCTGATCTCCTTCCCGAGCATTTCTCATAACTGAATGCAAACAAAATTAATCAAGAACTGCCACAACTGGCAAGAATAGCAAACTGCACTTGGGCAGATTCTATTCATCCAAGGTAATCATTAAAAGCTGTCATGGCACTAGCAGATGCTCATGATATATACAGCATCTCAGAACAGACAGATACTGATAGCTTCCTTGCACGTAAAAACTCACTGAAGAGAAACCAAGTGGTTTTTTTAGGTTTTAAGAATTCTTTTAAAGCTTAATTCTATTACATATCATCAGCAACAACTCTAAATTCTTTTTCCTGGCTTTCTTATTCAATCAAAGGGATATTCTATGATTAGTATTCCACCAAAATAGAGCATCAATATCAGATGTTTAAGAGCTGAATGACCAAAAGAAAACTAGGAATGCACTGCTCAGCCAATGTTATTTAAATACATCAGGTAAGGGAGTTAACTAGCACTTACAAAGCTAAAATAAGTCTAAGTAATAATACTAAATACACTAAACTGGACAGTAAGTGTAATAAGCTTGCCTGTCTCGTGAGTGGTTAAAGACCCTGATCTGTCCATGACGGTAGATGAACTTGGAAATCTGGTATGGCTTTAGGAAGATGTGAAATGGAGACCAAGTTTCTTGTCTTTCAAACAGCTCTGGGTGATTGCACACCTGTCAGAAAGAGAGCATGTCAAATGCTGGCAGCAATTATTTAGTCCAATGCAGCATTTACATCCCAAATCAACTATGACTTTGATCACTAAAACTTTAGTATTGATTAATATTGCATGACTATTTTAGTATATCTGCTCAAATTTGAATAGGGTATCATATCTTTCCCTATTCATTTAACAGTATTGCCTCTTCTTCCCAAGTGAACAGCTTCCTTCAACAATCAATTTGTAACCAAACCAGATAGCAGCTGCATGCACCATTTGGCTAAAGCTCTTCTACTCCCAACATCATGCTACACTACATCCGAAAGACAACTGAACTGCAAGCAAACTTGCTTGCCATTCCCAGAATTTTTTTTTATATGATGTTTTCTAGAAGCCATATTTTATTTCTGTGCTAATGAATGATTATACTTTTCAAAAGTTATTAATTAAAATAGCCTTACCTTCCTGAACTGCATGACTAGATTCATGAGACTACTAGTGGTGGTCTGTGCTTGCTGAGTAGTGCCCATTGATGATTGTAGGAGGTCATCAATAGAGATTTTGTTTTTCAGAGCTTGGTACAAGAGCTTCTGTCGACTTGTCTGCTGGCAGTACATAAGAATTTCAATCTGCAAAATGATAATGAACATTTAGTCTTTTCTGTCTGCAATGAAGATAGATCGGTACATCGGTACACAAGAAGCTGAGAGAAATGCATCTTGAGGAAAACATAATTTTCTCAAAAAATACTTTTATGGGCAGTTGCACTCAGATCTGTATTTCAGGATCCAACTCGGGAAGGACTTAACCAATAGGTGCGTTTTGGAAGGCTTGGGTAACAATGTAGGAGACAGACCTTTAAAAGTATGTGAACACAACTAAGTGAACGGATAGATTCTTAAGAAGCTGGGAAAATACTGCACCTGCAGCTGATCAGTTCTAAATCTGACTTCAATTCTACTATCCTAGGGCTAAAATGCTACCGAGAGCCCATGACAAGGAGTGTCAGAAGCATAACAGCAGTGTCTGTGGAAGTCCATTGAAATTAATAATCACATCAGAAGAAAGTAGATGTCTCTTAGCCAAGGGTCCCAAAACCAGGGGACTGTTAACCACAAGATCATCCAAGTATTGCTAACATGCATATGAAATTAAAAGACTAACAAGAGAGAAGAGTATGATGTTGCCACAACGTATTTCTCACTCTGTATAGGCAAGCAAAAAAAATCCTAAACCCATGCCAAATCCTTCACAAAGGCAACTGGAAACATTTATCATCCAATCATTGCTGTATCAATCTCCTTCACTGCCATTAGTGATATTTCTGTCAACTTAATCAGGCTTAAAGGTCTTTGGCTTGTAATTGTTAACAAAATGTCTTCCCTAGAAGAAAAGTTTATTCATTAGGGGTTCTTCAGTTACATTCACATCTAATGACAATGCTGAGATGTGGTGCCAGAAACTGAAGGTCTGTGAACAGTCTACAATCAAATTTCAGGTATGCAGACTGACAAACGAGTTTGCGAAAACCAGATTAGAAAATAGAGCTATGGCAACACACTTGTGATACTCACTCCAGATAAATATTTTTTCTCACCTTATCTGACAATTCATTTTCCACATCCTTCTTGATTCTTCTCAACATGAAAGGCTTCAGGATCATGTGCAAGCGGGATAGCTGGTCTGAAAAACAAAGAAGAGGAAAGAAGGAACATTTACTTCACTACGGAAGAAAATTATATGGTGTTTTACCACAAATTACATCCCTTACTGCTCAGCCACTACCCCCCAGATGAGTTCTTAAAGCACAGAGTTGAGTATTTCTCTCTTGATTTTTCTTAAGCGAGTGCTGTGCTACAGTGTTTAGCCTAGGAATCTAAATATTTGCTTCAAAGAATGAACTTCTTAAGCACTTTATACTCTCCATATTCCTCTGGGCTGAACAATATGGGCTTACATTTATCATCCACTATTACTGAAGAAGAAAGTTTCTGACGAGGCATTGCTAATTCATGCAAAGAGATCATTACAATTTTAAGTTTTGCTCCCCCCAGATTATAGCATCACAACAACAGGTTATACTGCATTGACAGACAACTGCAGTCTTTCACAATAATCTTTGTAAAAACAAAGTTCTGGGAGTTTGAAAATTCTTAAAACCTTACTTTTGTGACAAGTTTCCAGCTGCACTGTGTTCTATAGCAATTACAAACCAGCTGTTTTACCTAACTAGATTGTGCTACATAACTGTCGCCTAAAATTTACTGTGATTTTTTTTTTAAGAATTTTTATGCTTTTCTTCTGGAGCTCAAAAGATATTTAGTGCTTTGTATCACATTATGTCTAGAGCTTGTAACACAATCAGGAGATCTCCAAGATAATGTGCTCTGCAGAAACGTAAAATTACTTAATATATTTGTTCTTCTGTGCTTGGTAAGGAGGAGGGCTGAAGACAAGTAGCAAATTGACATTTTCACTACATGTTTTTCTATTCATTACACATGCTACATTACAATCAGAAACACAAACTTAGACATAAACTATGGACAACAGCCCAATTATATTTCAATCCCATTATGCACCCTCTACTTTAGACGTCATTTCTCACATAAAAAATGAGAAAGTTTATTCATTATTAGTTGAAAAAGGCAACAGATTTTTAATATAAAAATTACAAGAGTTACACACTGCACTCACTCTCATCAATGGCAGATTTGTTCTCTGCATGGCTCTCTATGTCCTTAGAAAACCACTCATTGAACTCTTCATGGGAATCAAACAGCGTTGGCATGATAAAATGCAGCAGGGCCCATAGCTGAAAAAGAGGAGAAAACACTGGGTCAGCAAAAGTCAGCCTACTGTGGGCAAGGTAATTGGGGATCCCAAACTCTTGCAGCTCTTCACGAGCAAGATCACTTTACTAGATCACGCGACATGGCAAAACGAAACAAAAAGCCAGCTGCGTTCTCTTCCCCCCTCCCCTGAAAAATGCCATATATATCAATTTAACAAAACCCCATCAGAAAGCAGTGAGAAACATAGCACAATTACTACAGTCAACAGAAGGAAAAGTCACTAGAATTAGATTTCATCCTGTAATCCAGGTATTACTTCAAATATCTTTAGTTTTCTTTTTATTTGAATGTGTGGCAAGTTTCCAAATTTTTCCTCCCAGAGATGATCCCATGTTTGTTTGCCAGTGGTTTGCTACAAGCATAATCCCACAACCACACAAATACAACAGGTTTCTCAACAGTTCACATACATTTAGTATGTATTCTTGTTATAAAGAGAAGCGCACTCTTGTGAGCTCCCACATACCTCAGCCATCGTGTTCTGGATTGGGGTCCCAGTCAGCAACAATCTGTTTCGACACTGGAACTGCAGTAGGATCTTCCAACGAACACTGATAAATAAAAGTAAGAAAAACCATTAAAACTGCTGTAGAAGGATATGAAAATAAGGTCTTTTAAGACCAATTGCTTCCAGTAAGTTTCTAAAATGATTTTTGGAGGTCACTGGATAAAACTATTACAGCCACTTCCCAGTCTTTGAAAAGACAACTACAAGAAGAAGCAGCCTTTTGCAAATGTGAAAAAATGCATAGTTTATTTAATTTATCTAAATATCTTTTTACTAATTTTTAAAACAAATGCTTGGATAGTAATAAAATGTCAGAATAATTAACTTCCCAAAAGAAACCGTTATTTTCAATCAGAATGTCATGCACTTTTCAGATGTTACAAGAGGAATTCCTGTGTATGGGTTACTGTGGCAGGAGTGCTGAGCTATACATTACAATCCTCTTAGAGGGGTGGTTTCCAAAGAATGCTGAAGAGACAGACTTTGGTCAGAAAGAGCCTGCACCTAAAGCAGTCTTGAACTTACTCTGTACAGTGGCAACTTGGACAAAGGTTATGGGAAAGCAATTACAGAAGTAAAGAGGGACAAATCCATTACTTGAAAACAAACAGAAAACTTTCTGGCATAGAGTCTTATGAAACAGATTGGGTTTTATTGCAGCCAACAGTATTCACAGGGTTCTGACCTTCATTCATGTCTGGAAGTGCCACTGAATAAGGAATCAAAATGCTTTTAATGGAGCCAATATAGGCAATATATGCTAAAGACTACAGACCATTCAGCAGGAAGAATTCTGTGAGTAGTCAGGAAAAAAAGTACACAGTATTTCACGCTGTTTTGTTTAACTGTCCTGTACTCCATACAAGTTTCTGCTTCACAATTACTTTTTAATTACACTTTACATATTTGCAAAAGGAAAATCTAAATACAGAAACCCTAACAGATCAATCCAGTGTCAGAGCGTTATACAGATACTGAACTAGGGTAGACACTTACAGGGTCTCATGTATGTCAGTTTTAACTTCTATCCCCATGATAATTTGTGTTCTCTTGATATTCCTACAACAGGTTGATACAGAGAGAAGATTTTGTTTCCAGTTAGTTTATTACCTGGAGCTACTTTTGAGTGCTTGCGCTTCATCCAGAACCATATACTGCCACTTCACTCGCTGGAAATACTTCACATCCTGTACTACCAGCTGATAACTGGTAATTACCACGTGGAAAGGAGCATCCTGAGTATACAGTGTCTTCTATAACCACAAAGGGAGAAACAAATATCCACATAATGTAAATACATTGTCCAGAGCTCACTGTAATTTCAGACTTCTGTTTTACAATCTTTTCTCATTATTACTGTATTTTCTCCAGATGACTTTTTTAAATTAATTACAGCACAGTTATTCAACTGGTGGACCTGGACTTCAGCCGATTAGTCCCTGAACAATTTCAGATGCTTTTTAATGTGTGAGACAAGACCTGGGCACTGAACCCTACAAAATGCTGTTGTTAAATCAGGGACAATCTGACAGGCCTGCAGGGATTCTGGATTAGGGCATCCTGAGTTAGGTTACTCCAACAGAATAAACAGTCCTTGACACTGAAACTTCCTGCTTTATTAACAGAGCTCTAGTTTCTTCAGCTGAACTCCACACTGCAATGAATTGCTCTTCAGCACAAGAGAAGTCTTCTACCTCATTATCTTAATGAAAGTGCTACTACAGAGATGAAGAAATTGAACTCTGTATCCACACATCGTTTAGCTTGGTGACCTGTAGCAACAGTTTCTGGTGTACTCTGCACAAAGTCATGCTGGTATTACCTGACTCCAGAACTTCCTGATCACCTTTCTATCATGGGGATTTCCCCAATATGGTAGCACCTGGAACAGTAAAAGAATAGAAAGACATTATTTTCAAATAAAGACACCTGCTCTAGAATTTTATATTCTGTATTCTACAAAATGACAAAGACAGACCTCTTTCTGCAAAACAACAAAAAGGGAAATTATTTTTCTTAATGCAGAGAAAAATCAGAAAGCATTTAAAAATACTTCAAAACAGAGCATTCCAGGCAAAGGTATCAAGCAACTTGAGGCCTGATGAAGCTATGCTGAGAATCTGAAAATGTCCAGTAGCATGTTACACCTTCTAGCCAGGTTTTTCTAAAAATTAAAGATGATACTTTGCTTATGGCAGAAAGAGGTTTACTCTCAGCTACTAAAGTTAAACCTTGAGGACTAGAGGGCTTGTTGTCCTGTTTAACATCTCCCATTGTCCTGTTGGTTTTCTATTTCAGAACTGACCCCCAAAACCTGAGTTAAAGTTAAAACATCTGGCCTGGATATATTTAATGGAAGAATTTTAAAAGAAAGCACTACTGCCAGAGAAATTTGTTAAACCATTTATAGCTCAAAATTTCATGGCTCCTATTACTGAGGGCAGATCTTTGCAGAGCACTGACTCCTGTCACTGATTAAAAATATTGTACTGCCATCTCCTGTCTGATGGAAGGATTACAGTCAGCTAAGACTGAAAGGGAAGAATGCTGGTTTCTGAGGTGGTGATAAGTCTTGTAACTTCAACTGACAGGTTCCAAAGTGCTTTTAATTGAATATTCTTCATACTGTTCTGAAATATGGATGCTTGTAAAAAAATCAGACTGATCAAAAATGATTTGTTTTTTAGGTTATATATTCTGCCATGGACCTTAAGAAATAAATTCACTGTAATTTACTACAAGCAGAATTGGCTACACACTTTTGTATGATTAGAAGCAGAAAAAAAGTAGTTGAAAAAGATTGATTAAAGTTATAAACATGTGACAATAAGTTTAGAAAACTTCTTTTTAAAACATGTTCTGTTCCACGGATGAGGCAAACATTGTTAAGCAAGAAACCCTAAGAGCTATATAATGATGGAAACAGGTTGGGTTTTAAAACAAAAAAAGAGAAAATTACCCTTTCCCAAGCATCCTGATTGCATTTTTTAAACATTTTCTGTAATTCATTCACAGGAAGGAAAAAGAATAAACATTCTATACAATGAACTGATCAAAGGAAACGAGAGAAAGTAGACAGAATGCCAACTGCTCTAAAGGTTTCTAATCAAGGGATACCTATTATTTTGAGCTATGGAAGAACATGAATAAATTATTTTTAGATGATTTTTTTCTTTTGAGTACCTCTTCAATAACACAAGTATTTGTATTTCTTTATCAGTTGATTTGAAGGCTCAGTAATGCCAAATTATCCCAAAATACAAGTCACTCAAATAATCCAGTACTGAACTGTGTTCCAGCACAACTTCTCCTCATATAGATACCTCAAACTATACACCATCAGAACCAATACACAGTCCCATCAGGGATCTCCAAAGCAAGCTATTTGGTAAAAGGTATGTCCTTTAGTATTGCCCTTTCCCAGATCAAGAAATCAAATATCACTTATAGCAATACTTCCAAGTTTTTTTCCCCACACTTTATTAAGTAGTCAAGACAATCAAACAATTGGCCTGATGTTACTGGTATACTAGTTACTTGTAACTAGTGTCTTTTACTGTTTTCTGTAAGAAAAAAAATCACATGTTTAAAAAAAACCCGATCAAGACCTCTTCATATCAAATGTCACTACGCTAACAACTGAAATACTTAAACATCTATGCAGATGTAACTGCAAGCTTCTGACACTTTTGTCTATCTTTAATTCTAAAATTTCAGCACTATTTTAGCAGTAAACATTTCTTTTCAAATCTTCCTTTGCAACACTCCAATGTTTAGAGTTTGTTCACATACAATCTTTATCTGACTCAAATTCGTATGAATGACTGAAAATACAGCTCTAACCCTAAAGACAGTATACAATACTGAAATATTATTCCTGCTTCTGCTGACAGGCCCACCCATTAAAACTATACATCCCCTTGCTGATCTGCTTCAATTCCTCACCAAGAAGCTGTCTTTAAGGTGATGCAAAATGAAAATCATGTGATTAAAGTAAGAATATTTTTAAGCCTTAGATAATTGAACGCTCCAGAAAAAAACAGGATCATGGAAAAAAATATCAGTATTGGGCTCGTTATACAGTTTCAAATTCCAAGGTGGTTAAACACCCAGATGTGACAAAGAACTCAGAAGAACAAAATGGTTTGCTCTTAATAAAACAGAAAGAATTTGCTTGCACATGCTTACTACCTTAAATTTAGGTACAAATCTGGCAAACTCCTGGTGCCAGTTGTTCAGAGTAGAGGCAGGTGAAATTATTAAAAACGGTCCCCAGATGTTCTCTCTCTGGAATACACATATAAAAAATTAATTGAGGGGAAGGGATATTGAGACAGTTTGATACAGCTTTACAATTACTAAATGACAGTGGCTACTGAGAGGGAACTACGTGCAACATAGCAAAACTGTCCCAGCACAGCAGGGTTATACAAAATCAAATAGAGCAGATCTAATGTTTAACTAAGACTTATTTCATAACAGCAAAGTTGTTCCCAGAACAAACTCCTTTGTTTCTGAGAGTTGTCACCTTCACGTTACTAACAGCCCCTGTGATTTTGATGAGGAAAAGAACTTCAGGGGGCATTGGAAAGTTTTGCTCCACCACATCACTCATTACAATACCCTCTGGTGAATAACTGAGTTAATCCATTAGTATATTAGCAGTTACAAGTTGGCCCACGTAAGGGAGAGAAAAAATAAAGCCCTGTGTAACCTTCCAAAAAATCTCAAGCTGCAGTGCAACAGGGAGACAAGCTTATCTGTTATTCCTTGAGATGAGCTCAAGAATCTTCAGCTCTACACACCCTTACAGTATTTGGCCAATAGTACCACTGAACTGGTACCAAAAGGAACATAAAGAAATGCATGCAATTCTCATTTGGTCACTAGTGCAGCTAATTCTGCTTTTAGTATCACTTCATTGATATCTCCTATATAAGGCAACTGACTGGATTGCAAAGAAGACTTTTTTTTTTTTTAATAAATGTATCTATTTATTTCTGCATGAAGAAGTAAGCTTCTGTTGCTTTTTCTGTTTTGCTTGTCTGCCCTGGAAAAGAAGAACCACTATGCTTCCTAAAAAACCCCACTGAAATATGGAAATCCACGCTGATTGCCATGAAGCTCGGAATTTGGGCTCTCTGATCTGTAAAACTCAGTGAACCATCAAGTGCATGACTTGTTCTCTCACAAGGCTTTCACATTCAGTGCAAGTGAAAAGATATCACCCTGTGAATAAATAAAAATGCTGTTTTTATTTATAGAGACACACAGATACACACAACTATTTCAAAGGCTCCACTAGAAAACAAAGTGTAAAATTACTTTTAAAACACTGAAGCTCTAGAATTCATTTCCAACATATGAAAAGTATGCATCTTCTATCAAGCATACTGCCCAGGAATAAGCTATAATCCACCTACCTCAGCCAGATGTGCAAGGAGAGCAATACTTTGTACTGTTTTACCCAGACCCATTTCATCTGCCAGGATGCCATTGATGCCCTGCAAAAGATGCATAAATGAACACCTTCACTTTACTACTTTTTAATCCATAAAGGACTAACAGAACGGATGCCACTGAATTTAGTGGGAACAGCCCCACTGTAACAACTCTGACACACTTTAACATCTCTTAAATCTGCTGCTGAGAGATAATTGATCTCAAAGGCATTTTCATTCTTCTCTCAGTCTGATTTTTTCCCTTAGCCTCTCTGCACTTTGTGATCATAGTGTGAACTAGACACACTCACAAGGACAAGATTGCCTGTAGTTTACCGGTTCACTCAAGCCTGAAACAGTATGCAAATCCGAGCAGCAAAAGACTCCTCAGTGTATGCTCTAAGTGATAAATAGTTGTAAAAACCACAAAAAGAAACCTGAACTCAATGTCCCATTCAAAGTTATTTCCTAAATAATCAAGATTACTGGTATGTGGCCTAAACAATATTTTCCTTTCTTCTAAAGACATTAAAGATTGACTATATGCAGTCTGCTTTTAAAACCAGTACATTCCTTTGGCCAAGTTTACTCTAATGACTTAAATAATCCTAGAAGTTATAAAAATTTGCAAGATGTATTGAGATACCTGCTCATAGAGGTTGGCCAGCCAATTCATGCCTTTCAGTTGGTAACCTTTCAGTTTTCCATTGAAAATGGTAGGCTGTGGAATATCTTCTCCTGCTCGGATAGAAGGGTTTGCTAAACTGTAGCTCTCTCCAAAGCCCGTACCAGACTTGTTAGCAGCCCGCAAAGCAGCTGCCCGGCTCTCCTTTGCATCTTCATCAAATGATCTGGTCTAAACAGAAACAGGAAAGTATGCATAAGATGATGAACATATTAACTTACCAAGAAACTGTATAGTTAAATGCTTTACAATTCCCATTAAGACAAACGACGCCTGCCAGAAACTAAGAGAAAATGAGACTGTCCCTGTGCCCAAATCTTTATATTCTGATTTTCTACTTGTTTAGCACAGAGAGTGGCAGTGGAAATTTGAAATTCAAATCTGGCACCCAGGACTAAACAAACCTACTTGACTTGGCTGCTATGAAAGATCCTGGTTCTCTAGCCTCTACCAATTAGTTTGCTTTCTCTTATACTTCATGGATCCAAAAAATACATACCCGGGCCTGATGAATCTGGTAAGCATCCTCAGCATTCTTCAGAGCTTGGGCCTTGTAATAGTTACTATCTGAAAACAACATACCCATGTCAGAGCTCTGCTGCAGTAATCACCCAAATAAACACACAGATAAATTCCAGTAATTACAGTGGTGCTTCTTGCACAGAAGGATTTTGTGCCTGAAATTGTTAAGTTTGCACACTAACACCCAGGGTACAGTAAATTTCAAAAGAGTGCAAAGAAAGGACTGTAGACAAATCTCTTACCATAATCTTCTTGGGTGATGTTGACCACTACTCCTCCACCAATATCAATCTGCCTTTGGGTAGAGCTGTCTTCCAGTTTGCGTAGGATTTCCTCCTGTATTCCATCATGTCCAATATCTCTTTTACGACTCATAAAATGGGCATATAATTCAGTTTGTGTGATCAGGAAGTTAAGTTTTCGCTGCTGCCTCTTTGCCTAAGAGAACAGCATTTACAAAAAACAGATGAAGGGAAAAAAACAGGACAAGAGTTTAATATTTAAAACATATAAAGAAAAATATTTCATCTACTAAAATATCAACAACTAATCTATCTAGATTATGTTATGCACATCACTGTGCTATCAAAATGCTACTAGTTGCACATAAGAACATTGACCACCTTCACAAACATCTATATTAAAATATAAAATTGTTGTAAATGAAAAGTTCTTTTAAATTTAGTTATCATGGCAAAGAACATCATAATCTAATTTAAGAAATTTTAAAAGTTTTGTTTACACTGAAAAATTAAAATATCAACAGAAATTAACAAGATATTAGTGATCCACAGTAAAAGAATTTAACGGTAAAAAACCACTCTCATGACAGCCTGACTCAATATTCAGTTACTTATGAGTAAAGAGAATTACGGTAGAACATGTGAAATACATCAATAGGTATTGATACTATTGAGATACTATTATTATTATTCAGCAAGACATTGCAGAAACTGTTCACCCTTAGGTTCTGGTTAAAAAATGCTACACTTAAAAGTTGTCTATTAATCTAAGTCAGCGGAAACCTTCACAAAATGCTTATGAATTTGCAAGAATGAGAGGAACATAATAAATAAAAGCATAATTTAAGCATAAAACTAAACATAAGGTCTTCTAAAGATTCAACCTTACCTCATCACCACATATATAAGGTAACAAATAGTAGAGAGCTTTGACAAGGAAACTTTTTCTTGTATTTAAACTCTAGTACTCTGTAAGGAAGTTCACAAAGCTGTCGCTTGCCCGACAAAAAAGCAATCACAGAAAAATTCTCTTCCCCCCACATAAATACAGTTTCGGTTAACAGCAAGGTGAAAAAAGGAGGAAAAAAAAATCCAATGTAAATGAAAAAGTGTCTTGCCTTCTGGACCCAGAATGATGTACAAACCATCACAAAAGGTTGGCCCTCACTAACACTGAGCTATGTATGCCTGAGAGACACACACTGCTTCTCTAATTCCTTCCTCCATTTCACTCACTTGTAAAGATTTTAAGCAGAAGGGTTTTTTTTAATCACCTCACTAATTAGAAGAATTATGTTAAGAAAAATATGATAGCAGAAGAAATATGTGGAATAGTGCTGAAACTGAACAAATAACTGAATTGCACAGCCTGGATTTAGTAACTCAAATTATCCATTCACTTCTGTGTCTCCTCAGTAGACTAATTATCAGCAATCTGTGGTTTTGCTGTACCTCTCTCATCTCCTCATCCAGCTTGCGTTGCTCCAGAGCCTCCTTCTCAGCTCGTTTGCGATGTTCTTTTTCCACCTTTTCATACTTTTTCCAATAGAGAAGCATCTCCTTGGTAAGACGACGTGCTCGTGGTAGAGTTTCCTTACAGTTTTTCTGGGCTTGGATAGCGGCTCGACGTACCTCCCTCATGCACTGATGGGCAAGCTAGAGAGAAATAAGATTTTGGGAACAGTGATAAAATGGGCATATTTTAGAGAAAGCCAGCAATAAACATCATCAAATTTAATTATAGCCAAGTCTGATCCTTCAGAAGAGAAAAAACTGTGATACTTTACTCAGCAGTAATGCTTCTGAAATGGCATGAAAGAATGTGAACTTCCAAAAAAATACCAAGATGGTGGAGAAGACAAAATCTGAAGACAGCTTCAGCATGGCATAGGACTTAAAAGACTGATCTGCTGAGTAGGCCCTTGAAAGGAACTCAGGAGAACAGAATTCATGGCCTGCCTGCAACTCTGACTCACTTGTTTCTTGACACTTTTCTGTGGTTATTTTCTCACTTTTTAATAAGGTTGCTGCAATAGCAGTATTGGTTGAACACAATCCTGTTCATATTAATACACAGAAAAGTGAGGGAGTATTCTACAATTTTTCCATTTCATGAAGAAGCATAACAGAATGTAATTTTTTGTTCTAGTATAAGTAAATCAATGTCATTGTCAAAATTGCTGGGTTTGATGTTTGTGCCAGGTTTTTTTTCCTTCACTAAAGTTTGCACATCAAAAATTCTAACATACAGATTTCAAATCATAAAACAAAATGAAAACAAATTTTAAAAAGTGGAATTTCAAAACCTCTAAGTCTGCTGCATTTCATGGTTGCACTTGACGATCTTAAAGGTCTCTTCCAACCTTAATTATTCTATGATCACTCGTTTGCTAAAATGTCATTTATGATACCTACAAATAGAATACTCACAGCTTATCTGGGCAGAGATCACAAAGAAAACCAGTATCTGCTAGCTAAGGGGATGACAGGAGAGAACCTACCTACAGCAAAGTTTCTTCAACATACCCAAGCAGGTCCTGTTTTCTGCATCCCTTAGATAGAAAATGTGCCCTTTTTTGGTAATGTATATACAGAAGAGAAAATTTCCTACATTACCTTGTCTCCAACAATTCTGAGTCATATATTTGATTACCTTTTCATTAGCCACATAAATGAACCAGACACTTGGGTGTAACACTTGAAAAATGCTCTGAAAGCTATTACCAAATGTTCTTAAGTAAAGCTTTCTAGGTAGAAACATTGCCACTTCTCAGGGAAGACTCTGATGAGGAGATGAATTGCTTTTGCAATCACTTAAGCAGAAAACTGCTCTATTTTTAATCTCGGGTCCTGTATATATTTATGTAAATTATCACAATATTCCAAGAGCCCCTTGGACTTAAATAAGAATGCTTAAACCAGCAAGTTCTAGACAGTGGATATTTGGGCAGCTAAAAAGTCAGAGCATACCAAAGTCACTAATTTATAGTATCAAATATTAGTAAATTTGAAATGTACAAACTAAATCTCACAAAAGCCAAGAATATCTCATGAAAAAAAGTCACATTGCTTGTTCCATCTGTTGCTTATGAAACATGCCAAAATCACACACCTAAAAAATGAAAAGCCTTATACTAAATGACAAAGAACTTGTATACAGTGCTTTCTCCTATACTCCCCTGCTACTATAGTCAGTATTGTGAGAAACAGAAGAAACATAAAGAGGTTACGGTTTGCTTATTACATCCAGCACAAATAACAGTATAAAACAAAACACCACCTACCTTTTTGCTGTTGGTTAGGAAAAGGTTGCGAGCTGAAGCTTTCTGTTTGTATGCCTGTAACAGAATACCATCTTTAAATTAGTTAAAGGGTAATAATGGCTGCACAGTATTTTAAAAGATCACCAACAAGGCTTCAGCAGGTACATGTGCCAGCTGCAGCCACACACACTATTGTATAATTGGGTATAGGTACTGCAAGTATTCTTCATATTGACTGAAACAACTTTTCATCTTTAAATTACTGAAGGCATATATGAATGTATTCCATATCCTGAAGAAAGCATGCAAAACACCTCCTTTTTCTCAATAGTTTCTTTAATTACTATTATTGCAAAGCAGGGTTCTCCTATTCCACTGTTATCACTGAAGTAAACAACATTTTCCACTGTTTCCTAGAGATGTTAAGAATTAATGCAGATCTGATGTTCTTCGCGTGATCAAAATCAGTCTTCTGAGAAAATGTGGTGTACCACACTGCACATATCCTTTGTTTGGCTTTTAAGATCGCAAAGGATGATTCAGCCATCTTTAAACTTCCTAGAATTCAAAGTCTGCTAACTGTGAACTCCAAAAAGCAGGTTCTAAGGTCCACTCTGATCATCTCAGAAAACTAGTAACAGTGAACCCAGCTTTCTATTTCAAATGTGCCTGAAGCTTGTCCTGCAAATGATACAAACACTTTTCCCTAGACTGTTTCTGAAAAAAGTTTTGAAAAAAACACATGCTATAATGATCAAAACATTCCTTTCCTGAACTTTATGGTAAACCTAGATATTGGCTTGCCTTACGCTGCCATCCTGTAGATTAGTATGAGTACCTGCTGAAGTTTACCATACTTTTCATTGAAAAGGACTGAATAGCCATGGCAAATCACTGCATGATCCATTCAGGTATCATTGGTAATAAGAAATCTGAACTACACTTTGCTTATGGATTACAGAATACCAGTTAGGTAACTAATGGCCACCGGAAAAATCAGGTCTTACTTGATTCTGTTTTTCCAAGTGTCAACTTCCTGCTAAATTAATTTTCTGTTTCACTTTCTTGATATGATCACTGATATAGTGCAATTAGCCAAGCTTACCTTTGGCAACTCCTTTTTAACAATGGTAAGCCACACTTTCCGTCGACGTGCATTAAGCTGCTCAATAGACAAATGCTTCTTCTTGGACCCAGGTGGAGGTGTATCATGAGAAAACTTGGCAAAAACTTTGGTCTGGTGATGGTGGCGTCGTGGTGACTCCTCTGAAGAGAGTTCTTCATCCCGTCTCCTCTTTTTCTTTACTTTTTTCAACTTGCCTGCATGGCAACAATGATCATAAAAATACATTTCTTTTTCTATTTTTGAGACACACTTAGTCAGGTATCTTTCCTGAGTAAATTATCTTAGTCCATTTATATGTGGAACCAACAAAAAAGCCAAGCTTATCCATGTTTGCCAATTCTGGGAGCATTCATTTATTCTATTAGATATTTCCTCACTACTCTAGAATGGAAAGATTTTCCTATTTAATAGAGGGGTGAAATGCAATTACTTCCACCCAGGAAAACATTAAGCGTTAAAATGTCTAGGACCTGCTGCAATTTCTCTTGCTTTGTGCTGAAATTCTACTTAAAGACATGTAAAGGTAAGACATTTAAAGGTAACAACACTAGCATTTAGTATAACAAGTCTCAAAGCAAACTTCTCAACAGTTGAAAGATATTGGCACGTTGTCTTGTATTACAGATACCAGCTTTCAGAGGCAATTCATACTGGTATCAAATATTAAAAATATTCTCTCTGAGTACCCAAAATTATGGATGCTGCAAGATTAGTGGAGAAAAAAAATCACCACAGTTAAAGGAACTTGCAAATAAAGAGGAAGGAAGCCCAAAATAACCTCCTTAAAACACAGTTCAAATTTAAATACTTGCACTAGAGAGAGTTCACCTTACACTATCAGTTCATAGCCTTCTCTTTCTGCTTCCTTACAGATTTACAACTGCTGTCAGCTCAAACAAGAAAGGAAACTGCACTTCCTGGCAAACGTGCATCTGAGAAACTCCAGTTGGTATGTCACAGATATAATTCTATTTTAACTCACATTGGACATCAATTCCAAGTTCCCTCTAATTTCCAGTAAACACTTTCACTCCCTATAACTTCTTGTTCACTAGAATTACATATTCCGGAATAACTGCAGCAGGTACTGGGTAAGTCCTTACATTTTACAAGGAACCGTGTTTTCAAAAAACTCTTGAGTAAATGGACCATGCTATAAAACAGTGCTTATGGATTCTGAAGCAATGAATAAAGCTATAAGGTATCTACTGCATAACTCCTTCATTCTATATTCAGAGGTCCACAAATAAAATCTTAAGCTGCGAACTCTCCAGTCACACCCCTTTTTTCTCCATCCTACCTTTCAAGAAGCCACATGATAAAGCACAGTATTTTCTGAAGATTTTTTCCTTTGGCAGAACTTGGTATTTCCATGCAAAACCCACAAGTTTTGAATATTTATGTTTATTCAAAGGAAATAACATAGGAAAGAAGTTAAATCAGAGCAGCCCTTTAAAAACCACTTAAAACCACCAGGTTAGTGACTTTACCTTTTATTTTTTTCTCTTCTTTAAACTTCTTTTTCTTGGGCCCTAGCAGGTGGCGCTGCTGCTCATAGTAAGGGTCGTGGGTGGACAGCAGCCCTGCGCTGTAGTACTGATACTGCTGCAACTGAAGGACATGAAAGTGAGCAGCTAACAGAGACAGTCAGGGAACAAGTTCACATCTTGAACATAAATAAGAGATCAGGAAACATCTATTTCTCCATATTTTGCATTTGTTATCAGATATCACACAGTGCCCAAAGTAAAACCACTGCTCCCAGAGGTAGCCTCCAAGTTCTGCACAGGGAACCAAGCCCACCCAGTAAAGTAAGAGGGAAGAGCGGATGGTGAAGTTTACACTTTCAAAACATACTGCTGTCTTTTCCATATGGGTGCTGCTCAGCAACATGAAGAGCAACATGAACACACTACATGAAGAGATCCAAATATGGACCTACTATTTGTTTTGCCCACATTCCCAAATTACATACATGTTCTACGTTATCATTCCAAAGGATGAAAAAGAGCAGGTTTAGGGAAAAGGCATTTAAAAGATATCCACAAGGACAAACAACTTGAACACCCAGACTGTCAAGTAAAAATATAGCTGCCTCAGCATTTTTTCCCCTAAATGATCAAAAAAGTCAGTATATTCCCATCATTATTCAACTGAAGCATTGAAGAACTACACACAGGTTACACATAAACAGGCAAATTAAAGACACTACCACTCAAAAATCAACTATTTAAAACCTCAGTATACTTTTAAGTTAATAAAATATTTTTGAAAGGTGAGACGATCAGCATAAAGAAACTTTTTTGGACAGATGTGTTTTCCCCCCTCATGACTGTGTACTGCTGATCTGACAATACACTGGTTATTTTCACTGGATATTATTTCTTAGTAGTCTGAAAATAAATATTTGTGTAAAATCTAACAAAAGTTATGACCTGGGTAAAAATTAGGTGTATGAATATTCGTGTAGTTACGCAATATTTCAAGAAATTAACACAATCTTGAGAACTTTACAAGTAAACAAAGGAAAGAAGTGGACAGAAGTAAAGACCTGCATGGGAAAATACTTATTCACTTTTCTGGAGAAATTTCAAAGTAATATAAATCAAGAAGACAAATTTTAACTTCAGACACATCCTCTGATAACAGAATAGGATTACTTCCTTCATCTGAGGTTACTTTCTGCTGCAATTCAAAACAGCACTGAAAGCTTCTGCAAAAGCCCTTGTAATTTGAAAAAGTACATTAGTAGAATCAAAACAGCCATATAATCTGGCCTAATATTAAGAAAAATGCAGAAATGTGGCAGATTATTTTCTTCTAAGAAGGTAAAAAGAAAAGGTAAGCAGAAAATCCAAAACTTAAAAAAAGGTAAAAAAGAAAGAGAGTCAAGTAAACCCCCAAATCAGGACAGCAAACAAGGTAGAAAACTAGGCACTCTCTTTCAAGAGATGTAAACATCACCTTAATATTCATCACCTCAATGATGATGTAAATACACTTGAACAGCAGCTACTACCTGTATTAGAATTTAACTCACCACATCTCAGTTTTCATATATATTTTCCAAATCTTGCATCCTAAACCCTTATAGTTGCTCTAGTGAGTGGGACAGAACACTTTGGAAGCTATATACCACACATGTGCCAGTACTAGCTACATACATTACTGACAGACTGGTAGCGTGAGGCATCGACAGCCTTTCATTCTGTATGTAATTAATTAACTAAACCTTGTCTCAAACTAACTTTAGACAGTTATAGTCTATCAAACAACAGGGTATTTTCCAGTCCACAAAATATTATGTTTTGATAAAAATAAGAGCAATTAAAATAAGGCAGTTAAAGGACAAATTCGGGATTTTTACCTCTTTGTCTTTGCTATATTTAATTTGATGCAATTTCTTATATTTGTGTAATCGCAGCATATTGTGAAGTTCCTCCCTTGAAAGGGAAAATTCTTCTTCATCCTCTCCGTCCTCATCACTTGGTGAATCAGTGTCACTGGAGTCATCACTCAGGAGGATACTCTAATAAGAATAAACAGGAATTAATTTAACTATCACAAGTCCCTGTACTGAATTGTTTACTTATGCAAAACACTCTTGAGCCTTTACCTAACAAAATAAACAACAATACTTCACATTTGTCTTTAATCTAAAAATGTCTCAAATGGAAAACAGCTTTCTGAGGTGCAGTATTGTTTAGCAGTGAATCCAATACACATTTTGTGACTGCAGAATCGTAGAGTGGTTTGGGTTGTGTAATGGGTCTGGCTGAGATGGAGCTCATTTCCCCGTAGCAACCTTCACCGTGCTGTGCTCTGCACTGGTAGGTGGAAAGGTGTTGATAACACACCAGTGTTTTGGCTACTGCTGAACAGTGCTGGCACAGCATCAGCACAGTCTCTCAACGTTCCTCTCCCCCCATCGAGGGCAAGATCCTGAGAGAGGACTAAAGCAAGCCAGCTGACCCAAACTAACCAAAGGGATATTCCATACCATATGAAGTCAGCTCAGATATAAAAGCTAAGGAAAGGAGGAGGAATAAGGGGCATTTGTTATTTACAATGTTTGCCTTCTGAGCAACCGCTAGGTGTGCAGAAGCCCTGCTTCCCAGGAAGTGGCTGGGAATTGCTTGCCAATGGGAAGTAGAGAATAAACCTTGTTATTTTCCTCTTTGCTTGTGCACGCACAAACTATTGCTTTTACTTGAGCAAACCGCCTTATCTCAGCCTACGAGTTGTTTTCCATCTTTATTCTCTCTCTCCTGTCTGGCTGGGAAGGGGAGTGATAGAGAGGCTTGGTGGGCACCTGGCAACCAGCCAAGGTCAACCCAACACAGGTTGCAAGGGGACCTTGAAGATCATGGAGTTCCAACCCTGCTGCTGTGGGCAGGGATACCTTCAACTAGACCAGGCTGTTCAGAGCTCTAGTCAGCCTGGTCTGGAACACTCCCAGGGATGGGGCATCCACAACTTCCCTGGGCAACCTGTTCCAGTGCCTCACCACCCTCACAGTACAGAATTTTTCCCTAATAACTAATCTAAACCTACTGTCTTTCAATTTGAACCCATTCCCCCTTGTCCTGTCACTACATGCTCTTGTAAATAATCTTGCTCCATTTTTTCTTTTTCTTTCCCTTCAAGTACTGGAAGGCTGCAATTACGTCACCCCGAAGCCATCTCTTTTCCAGGCTGAACAATCACAATTCTCTCAGTCTTCCTTTATAGGAGAGGTGCTCCATCTCTCTGACCAACTTGGTGTCTGGACTCACTCCAACTGATTTGGGGGGAGGTAGTTAGTTCTCTAAGTTTGATGATAGTTAAGTCATTTTAGTCCACTTTGTCTGCTTGTGGTCTCAGAAAAGCAGCAGTGAGAAAAGCCAGGATACCAGTAGGGGCATTTTGTTATGTATGGTTGCAGGGTCCTTTCCTACCCCATTTGTAGTTTGTCCTGGTATTCTACCACTTCTACCTGTATCAGTTGCAGCAGGTTTGGCTCTTGTTTGACCTCTTGGCAACACATTTTTGCTAACTACAGAAGGCTATAGTACAATGAAAATGCAAAGACAGCATAAAGCCTCCATTCCACTCTTCTTTCATCCTCATTGAGATCTGGTACTGAGTTCAACTTAAGAAAAATCTTTCAGTTGAGTCCCAAATCTCCATTTAATAAATTTCATAATAGATCATTTTAATTTGGATAGTGTACTAAAATTAATTCAAATTCTGAATGTATACTCACTGCCAAGGCCATCACTAAACCATGCTACCAAGTACCACATCCACATGCCTTTTGAATACTTCCAGGGATGGTGATTCCAACACTTCCCTGGGCAGCCTGTTCCAACGCCTGATCACCCTTCCAGTGAAGAAATTTTTCCTAATATCCAATCTAAAACTTCCCTGGCACAACTCGAGGCCATTTCCTCTTGTCCTGTTGCTTGTTATTTGGGAGAAGAGACTGATCCTCACCTCACTACAACCTCCTTTCAGGAAGTTGTGGAGAGTGATAAGGTCTTCATTGAGTCTCCTTTTCTCCAGGCTAAACAACCCCAGCTCCCTCAGCCGCTCCTCATGAGACTTTTGCTCCAGACCCTTCACCAGCTCCATTGCCCTTCTCTAGAAATGCTCCAGCACCTCAATGTCCTTCTTGTAGTGAGGGGGACCAAAACTGAACACAGTATTTGAGCGTGGCCTCATCAGTGCTGAGTACAGGGGGACAATCACTGCCCAGGTCCTGCTGGCCACACAATTTCTGATACAAGCCAGGACACCATTGGCCTTCTTGGCCACCTGGGCACACTGCTGGCTCATGTTCAGCCGCTGTTGACCAGCACCCCCAGGTCCTTTTCCACCTGGGCAGCTTTCCAGTCACTCATCCCCCAGCCTGTAACGATGCCTGGGGTTGTTGTGACCCAAAGGCAGGACCGGACACTTTGCCTCGCTGAACTTCATACAATTGGTCTTGACCCATCAATCAAGCCTGTTCAGATCCCTCTGCAGAGCCTTCCTACCCTCCAGCAGATCAACATTCCCACCCAACTTGGTGTTGTCTGCAAACTGACTAAGGGGATAAACTGACTCGATCCTCTTGTTCAGATCATTGATAAATATATTAAATAGGACAAGGTCCAATACTAAGCCCTGGGGAAAACCACTAGTGACTGGCCACCAGCTGAATTTCACTTCACCACTCTCTGAGCCTGGCCATCCAGACAGTTTTTTATCCAGTGAACAGTGTACCCAACCCAAGCCATGAGCAGCCAGTTTGCCCAGGACAGTGCTTTGGGAAATGGTGTCAAAGGCTTTATTGAAGTCTAGGTAGACAACATTCACAGCCTTTCCCTCATCCACTAAGCAGGTCACCTTGTCATAGAAGATGAGCAGGTTGGTCAAGCAGGACCTGATATTCATAAATCCATGTTTGCTGCACCTGATTCTCTGGTTATCCTGTACATGCTGTGTGATGGCACTCAAGATGATCTGCTCTATAACATTTCATGGCACTGAGGTCAGGCTGACAGGTCTGTAGTTCCTCGGATCCTCCCACCAGATTTTCTTGCAGACAGGCATCACATTTGCTAACTTTCAGTCAGCTAGGGCCTCCCTGGTAAACTGGGACTGCTGGCAGATGACTGAAAGTGGCTTGGTGAGCACTTCTGCCAGCTCTCTCAGTACCCTTGGGTGGGTAACTTTGTTCATAGATTCCACAATAGCTGCATTTCTTTCCAATATTCTTACCTTCAGCCACTTTCTGCTTTTCTTCAGTTTGGAAAAGTTATACAAGCTCCCTTTTTCAGACTTTGGTTCTGTTTAAATTAAAAATAAAAATAAAGTCCTTAAGAAATAATGTCATTCCCAGCTAAACACAAAGAAAGCAGACATTCAACCTAGTGCATGCCTACCTGGCTGCAGTACTCCATTCAGGGAATGTGTGTTCAGCATCCCAGAATTCCCTGCTCCAGATGACTCCCCAAGCAACGAGTTTGGAGGCTCTTCCTTAACTTGCATCAGGGGATCCCCAGACTGAGGCAGCAAAGGACTGTCATCCAATCCATCTTCACTTTCATCGCTGCAAAAAGATACGTAATATAGTGACAATGAAAGGAAAATATTCAAAAGAGAAGATGCCCATGCAACTTTCTTACACCTCCCTTGTCTAAAGGTTTGAGAATTGAGACAGCTTCAGATGTAATTTTACACATTAGACATATTGCTGTTAATAATTTCCCATTAACCCCTCAGCAACAGTTAATCATCAAACTAGCCTGGCTATACAATCAACCTGCACCTCCAGTGATAGAAACCTTTACAAGGTATCTAATAAGAAGCACGAACTAAGCAAGAAACTAATATCAAGTCAAACTGAAGCACAATATTGTCATCCTCGTGTGTAGATGTAAAGCTATACTTTTTATAATTCTTGTGTGGATCTTATTAAATGCTTGTAAACATACCTGTCACCTGTTGCCCATGCAGATATCAGTTCTGTAACTTGACAATTCCAAAAAAGTGATGAAATTAAACATGTTATTGTATTGGGACAGAAACGAACATACCTTGATGCTCACTTCTTAATGCGACAACTTATGTACAAATAAATTCTGCGTCAGTCTTTGCATTTTATTTATGGTTACAGGCCATAAGTGTCCTTGAAAATCAACTTAGTGCTTCCTCATCCTACTTTTTGCAGATAAAGTAAGTTTTGGCCACTTACTTACAAAAAAGAGCTTTAAAACATTTGTGCTAGTTTGTACATGGGTTGGTAACACAATGGATTATCAGTGTGAACTAAAAGAACCACAGTTTAAAATCTTTTATACAATCATAGAATAACCCGAGTTGGAACAGACCCACAAGGATCATCGAAGTCCAACTCCTGGCCCTGCACAGAATCACCCCAAGAATCACACCATGTATCTGAGAACATTGTTCAAATTCTTCTTGAACTCTGTCAGGCTTGGTGCCATGACCACTTCCCTGGGAAGCCTGTTCCAGCCACCCTCTGGGTGAAGAACCTTTTCCTAATATCCAACCTAAACACCCCTCGTCACAGCTTCATGCCACTCCCTTTGGTCCTGTCACTGGTCACCAGAGAGAAGAGATCAGAAAGGCTTTGTTTCAGAACTTGGAGCCAATCATAGATTTACTATTAAATTTAATAGTATTTTTTACATCTCCTCTTTTCTAGGCTGAACAATCCAAGTGACCTCTCCTTCTTCAAAGAAGAAGAGTTTATAATTAACAAGTCACTACTAAATTCTTAAAATGGTGTTGTCTGGGAACAATGTAAAAAAAATGCTTGTCTTTCCTTGGTATTCCCAAGGGAAAATGGAAAAGGTTTTGGTACCTGGATATACTCCTGTTAAAGATGGCAGATGTCTGTCGTAAAAACTGATCCAGTTGCAGAGCTTTCTCCAGATATTGCAGATAGAGGGGTTTTGCCAGCTCTGAGCAGCTGCCATCCTCCCTGGCACCCAGCTCTGAAGCCATAGAACAAACTTTTCCTCATGCACAGGTGCCTCTGAACACACTGCTGTTAAAAAGAAACGAGTCATTATCACCATTGCCTCCTCTAAAAGGAATGAAATTGGTGAGCAGGCAAATCTACTCCATGCTGCACCAAATGCTAATATCTCACAGAATGTAGAACCGAGGTGGTTCTGGGCAAAAGCTTACGTTGCCGTTAATAGGTATAGTAAACAAATTCCCACTCAACTTTCCACCACAATATTACCACAGCCAAAAAGTAGATTCTTAGGTTTCTTTTTTATGGCTCTGTGGATGCTGTTTAATAGGAATAAGCACCGTATTGACCTAGTATGATAATCCAAGTGGTGACATAGAAATGCAAAGTATTATGAAGCCAGTCCTTAAGCATCTAAAGTAAACTTCCATCACTATTACAGATAACACGTTTAACTCTGAACAGAGGGCAGATATATATATAAATAAATAAATATATATAAACTTACTCCAAAAAGAAAGAACTACTGAAAATACTGTTCTTCTGTTGCTTTTACCATTCAGTTCACAGCTAGTCTACTGAACACTTGTAACATTTCTCCTTTACCTTAAAGCAACATTACTCTTACAGCACTCAAAGTTGCTACCTGTTGGCAAACAAGCTACAAATACTTGACAAAAAAACCCTTTTGCATTCTAAAATTCAACTCTTATTTTATTAAAGAAAAAGTAAAACATAATTAGCAATTTACTACATACTTTTTAATATTTACAAATTCAGGACATATTTTAGCTTTATGTTTTTTTCAACAATAAAAATCGTCTGCCTGATTTTCATTTATTTGTTCTCAGTATTTAAAATTCTTAATAAAACCAAACACATTCCCCTGCAATATTTGCATAATACATACTTTAAAAACAAAGCTATCAAAACATTTTATTGCTCTGTCAACTGCAGTTTACTTTTCCAGCTACAAAGGATGTCATAACAACTGTTACAGTAATAGCTCTGTCAACTTGAATTTTACTTTTCTTCAATTGCAAAAGATGCCATCATCATTATAATAATAGTGAGAAAGATAAATTATTTCCAAAGCCACAGTTGTTACTGTATAAATGAAATTGCTGTCAGTATCCTAAATATTATAATATTTAATAATAAATAAATGCCTTAAGCTTTTACTTCCAGTGGAGAACAAAAATCATAGAATGGTTTAGGTTGGAAAGGACCTTAGAGAACATCTAGTTCCAACCCCTCTGTCATGGGCAGAGACACTTCCCACGAGAACAGGTTTCTCAAATTAAAACCAGTCAGCTTTAGTCAGATCTAGATTAGTTGCTCTCCTGAAGGATTCTTCTGCTTTCTATCACTTCTTAAAAATACTACAAAAACCAAAGCAAACTTCACATCAATTTATTTAAAGACATTTTATATTTGTTCAATTATTAAATCAGTAACTAAATTGTTTTATGCTTATATAAGTGAACATACAGATTGGGTATCCGATCTTCAAACTGTTTTTTCTTCACATATACAGTCCGAAAACCCAGCATCTAACCTTTTTCAAGTCTTTTATCCTCAAAAATTATAGAACAGTTTTAGATCTTCTAAAGTAACAAGAAACTACGATAAGTGATTCCCACCTTGAGACTAATAGCTGTGGTTGAACAAGAGCAAATTTTATTATTTCGTAATAAATACTCAGTGTTAACATCCTTATCCACAGAGAATACACAATAACATACCAGAAGCCGTTACACAGGATACCAGCTCTGATCTAAAAATCATTTTTAGACTGAAGCCATCTAGGTTCAGCTTTCCATACATCAGGTCTTTGCATACCTGACAGCAATTGAATGGTTGACCTCAGTTACCAAATACCCATTTCCAGCAAAGCTTATCAGAACACCTGAAAACTTTCCTTGTAAGGGTAGTGAGATGGACATTTTCCAAGCAACTTTCATCCACATATGTCATAGTGCTTAATAGGCATTTAAAAACCCAACCAACCAATCAATCAAACAGAAAACAAAAGAAAAAATGAACAAACCCAGCCTAAAATCAAAAACTGTCTTCCAAGAGACGGGGCTATGAACCACAGACTCATTTAGGTTGGAAAAAATCTCTAAGACCATCGAGTCCAGCTGTTAACCCAATAGTGTCAAATCCACCACTAAATAATGCCCCCAGGTGCCACATCCACACACCTTTCAAATACCTCCAGGGACAGTGACTCAACCTCTTCCCTGGGCAGCCTGTTCCAGTGTTTGGCAATGCTTACCACGAAGAAATGAAGTAGAAGGGTTAAAAAATGAGAGGAAACATGAAACTTCCGTCTCTAACGGAAGAAATCATTCAAGAGGTGATAGAAAAGGACACCATGAAGGTGAAAGTGGTTTTCCTTCAAATCACCAATAAAAATTATATATTTTATAGGGTCAAGAATCTATCCCTAGTACAATATCAGAAAAAGTATGGTGATTCCTTTTATCGCCCCATTTCAAAATCTATCAACAAGAGCACGTGTTATATTAACATGGTTAACTCAGATCCACATGGTATCTTTCACCTGTCTGCTCTTTGCAGAAAACCATGTTCCCAAACCTCAACATTTAGTGACATTACTGGTCCTCTCAGCTCTGTGCGGAAAAAAATGTGCCCCAAAGGGCATAAAGCACACAGGACTTGATTTGGATTCATGGCCTCTGAGGAAGATAAAAAAACAAATGTACTCTATTGCCCCACAATGAGCCTTGCCCTCACAAAACTATACAAGTTTAAGAACAAAATAAAGGAAAAGAAATAAGATAGATTTGAGGTCAAGTTTTTAATTGCAGGACAGCAAACAGGACAGAGGCAAAACAAACACAACCATCTTCCTGATCCACAATGAATAACTGGATGCTATTCTAGCTGCCCAGACACACTTTCCCAAGTGTTGGTCTACGTGGTTCTACCCAACTGGATCAGTGCCCCTGCTCCCACAGTGCTTATCTGCCTCCATGCTCATACAGTTTAGGAGATAAATAGGAGAATATTTCTTTACTTGTAAGATACAAATGACCCTGTCATAAGAAGATGCTGACAGCTGTGTTCGGTAAGTAGAAAAGTAAGATATTTTCTCGGGAGTGGCTCATTGGTACTGCACAGAGTTCCCAGGCAAGCATCAGAGCAAGTGATAATAGCTTCTGTCTGCAGTGACTGCAGTTATTGTAAAGAGGAGGTTTTACTCTGTATTTTAACATATTAAATCCCCTTGTTGTGTACAGTATGCTATGCATGTACCCTTACATGCTAAGTACCTGTCTCATCCGTACTTTTTTTCAGATACTTATGCTCTTAAATATTACTTTCCAGATCAGGAAACCTTACATTTCCACATTTAATAAAGTCCTTCTCAAGTTGACATAGTATAAGTACTGTGCATTTCACCCATATAAAGAGACATGCCTTTGCTTGTCTTCCTATTTTAATCGTCCAATGAGGCTCCTGCACATACAACATTAATTACCCTTGCCCCCAAAACAGTTACTAGTCTATATCCCACCTACCAAATAAATAAATAAACACAGGAGAACTTAACAATATTCTTAAATATATTTACAATGCCCAAAACAAATTTAGTAAGTGTTACACAAGCGTATTTGAATAGAGAATAGTTTAGACATTGAATTCAGCCCTTTCATTTAGTCATGCTAACAGTCACACAGTGCTTCTCTGACGATCAAAGTAATAATACGGAAAGTAAGTGACAGACATCTCTTCATTCTCTGTTCTTTTGTTTCCACTCTAGTTTTTAAGAAACAAAGATTTCCAATGGCAAAACCTGCTTGAATACTGAAACAAGAGAAGATGGGAACAAGAGAGAGGCACAGAGCCTGATCCACTATGGTAGGTAACAGTGTTCAGGACATCACAGACATTGCCTCAGTGGATTTACATAGTGATGACATTCATTCCACTTTTCTTTGCCATTTTTGAAACAACTCTGTCCTTCTGCCTACTCAGTTTAAAGAAGATTGCAAAGACACAGATTTTCGAAATGGTTTCATTACTGATGAAACATTTTGGTAAATACTCATATGTTACAGGTGGTAAAATGACTGAATGCTGCAGAGTAATCCTTTTGCCGTCACAACTTTCTTACTGATACATGTCAATTTTATGTTAAGTTTCAGTATCAAATTCAGTAGCTATTTGCTTTCTCCCTTCCTCTCCCATAGAGTTCTAACAATTTAGAAACCTGGAATTTGGAAACAATAACTTCTGCACTGCCTGGCTGGCACTTTGAATCCTCTAAATTCCTAATCAGAAGGTCACACTGAAACCATTTAATTGTATCATATGGACTGCTGAACTATGAAAAGCATACATAAAATATCATCAGGAATATAAAAACTTCATGCAAATAATTTCCATAATAATATGTATTTTTTTAATATCTAAGTTCAGTTCTGAAGAAGCCTTCTTTAACCTGTTTTAAATCACATTGTTTAGTTCACTTTTAATGTAGGTGTGGGGTTTCTTCACTCACTCTTGTTTTTTCAAGTCTGCCCATTCTAATACCTACTCAGTAAGTTAACATCCAGCATTGGAGAAGAATCCTCCAGGGATGTAT
This sequence comes from Neopelma chrysocephalum, assembly GCF_003984885.1. Lineage (NCBI taxonomy): Eukaryota > Metazoa > Chordata > Aves > Passeriformes > Pipridae > Neopelma > Neopelma chrysocephalum. The sequence goes on from NW_020897693.1 coordinate 18,434,108, forward strand.
TCTGAGAGCAGAGTTAGGTTTCATAACAAGGTTTCTAAGTTTTATACCCATCAACCTGCACCAATCAAACAGCAGAAACACTGGTGGTCTCATGAAGAAGCTTAGCTTTAGAAGTAGATTCTCACAATTTAAACAAATATCCACTGCCTATTTCTGAATGGAAGTCCAGCAAGTTTTTCCTACCGATACCAAATTAAACAGGAGACTTGTCAGTGGTAAATGCAAAATTTGGCTCTTGTGCCTAGCTGCAAGCTAGATGGGATTTGCTTTGCAGAGCTCTTTGAAGCAGTACTTTTTCTTCCAGAAGTTTCTGGGAGGTTTTCCCTTCATTTGCTGTCACCTCTACAGGTAAGGCCCAAAGGGTTATTTTTTCTGCTCTTTATACCTAATGTTAACCATCATAGTAAATAATGATAATGACTATACTCCTAGCTGAGGGCACATACACAAACTCAAGCTGCCATGGAAGGAAAAGGTACAAGATAGCAGCTAATGCAGAGTACCTCTTCTTAGCCTATGACAAATGCAAGGCAAAACAGGCAGGTAAAACTAATTCATTCTCGCCTGCCACACACTAAGTGCACGTATATGAAGTGTGACCAGCTGGCAGGTGAGCTCCGCTATCTACTTGTTCCAGTATTCAGCCCACAGAAGCAGTTTCTTTTCTCTCCTCTGTCCAATCAATGTAAGCACATTGACAAAACATCCAAGTGGACAAAAACCTGAAATCCCAGAAAGTATGTATTCCTCATCTCTCTATTTACAGCATTGAAAGTTCTATCCATAGTGCAGGACTAAAAACTGGGAGCAAGAACACAAACTTCCATGCTACCTTAGTTATCTTGCAATTTTAGCGGTTTCGACATCAACTTATTAAGAGAGATTTTCCAAATTGATATAAATATCTAAAATACTTTTTGTTCTTGAAGAAATTTACAACTGAGACATTAAACTCTCTCTGGAATAGCAGAATACTCTAAGATTTTCCTGTAGTAAGATCTCCAGAATAAACTGTGACACAAATATACATATTCAAACAGAAGACTCAGTCAAGGTCTGTATGGAAAACTTACATTAGCACAGTACTATCAGCCAGGCATATCTTTGTCAGACTTCTTTACAAGCACATAATCTCCAGTACAGACAATTGTGGTGGTATAAAAAACTTAAAGAAGTATTTTGCTTGGAGGAGAATTATATGCTCTCCTTTCGCTGCTCACATTTTAGCTTGCTTTGGTAAAGGTACAGTTGCACTAACAACCATTTTCCAGACTACACTATATACCACATTTTAAAGCAAAACATAATTCCCATGCAGTCTTTTTTAATGGCAGTGTCTTAAATATAACTTGGGTATGTGAGAGATTATGGCTTTAAAAAAAGCAGATAGGATATTTCATATGAACCTAAAGCCCTCAATCTTCACTAAACTCAAGCTAAACGAATAAAAGACATGCATATAAAAACTCAACTGTGAGTTTGCATCACTTCAGTTTGAAATTAAAAAAAGCCATTTTAATTGCCTTTCTGAGTATTGAAATCTAGGTAAACTAGATACTTTACTTTGCTGGTTTGCTTTTGTGGTAAGGTTTTATATTGTTTTGCAAGGAATGAGACAGCATTTCACTGATCTGTGTTCCACCTTTTAATCACTTTTAAATAGAGAGAAGAGTCAGTGGGGTACTGGCTCTGAATTTTACAATTGCCCAAAAGAACAGTAACAGTAGGGCTCAGTTTATTATTTAAAAGAAAAGCTATACAACAATGTATCAGAAGTGTACACATAAGTGAATAACAGAATACCTTAAAACATACTGAACACAAAAGCTGGCATGTCACAGCTCTACTTCCATGTTTAAACTAGCAGAAAAACAAATCTAATCTAAATATTTAATTTTTCAATTAGAGCAATTCTTTCCCAAAAGAGCAGTTAACAGCATTAATGGAGACCTCTGGCAATGCATTTATACTCTTTGCTCTACTCAACAGCACCAACAGCTACCTTCACACATTGCCACTCACACAAAACACCGACTGTATGAATGTTTTCAGTTTTGTTTGGTTTTTACTCCCTCCACCCGAGACTATGAAAAGGGAACTATGTCTAAAAAAAGCTCTAAGACCATTTTCTTCTTGCCATCTAAACCAATCCCTAGCACATAGTTTAGCCTGTCAAAGAGCATGCTTATTACAGAACTTACAGCTTATTACATTATACCTGAATGGCATAAAACCTACTCATTTGAATGGTCAAGTAGTGTGAGGCAATATTTTAAGCAACTTCAACAACATACACGTGAGAAATAGAGAAGAAAAGAACTACAGGCAAAATTCTTAAGATGTTGGGAAAAGCTCCAAGCTACAATTCTATTTCTTGTACTTTTCCCGCACTATCTTATTAACCTCCCAATGTCATGACATACTGTTATACATACACATTAAAGAAGTGACAACACAAATAGATAATTTCTGATTCATGTAAGTTAAAAAATGTGTAGGTCACATACAAACAGGCCTATAAGGTGTCCTCTACAAATCCATGCAGTAGATGTATTTGTAAGAGAGGAAACTAAAGTTCTAATTACACACATAAAGACATTTTACTATAAAAAAGGAACTTGACTTACACCATTTTCTTCATGCAAAGATGAAAATAAACTAAAGGAATTTATTACTATCTGCAACACCATAGAGGCGGAAATTCAACATGCAACATTGGCAACAGCTAACGAAAAAGTAATGTATAATGTTAAACCATGGGCAGAAATTGCGTTAGACTGTGTTTGCAGTGAAACAGGAGCAGACTGTACAGCCCAGCTTTAAAGAAGTGTTTCCTAGTGTGTGCATTCACCAGGGCAAGCACAACATTGAACTGTGCTTCATATACACCCGAGAGATTCTTTCCATCCACAACGACACCAGCCTGGCAGGCGGCCCCTTCCTGCAGGTGCCGGCGGTCATTCCGGGGGCGCCGGGGAAGTCCCGGCCCCGCTCCGCAAGGATGTGCGGGCAGCGCCGCCACACGCGACGCGGCCCGGCCCGGCCCCCCCGCGGCTCCCGGGGCGGGGGCCCCGGGGGCGCTCCCGCGGGCGCGCTGCCGGCGGTG